>NC_064809.1:33077178-33077722 GCF_023721935.1 Panthera uncia
CAATTTCTTCGCTGGTTATGGGTCTGTTCAAGGTTTCTATTTCCTCCGGAGTTTTGGAAGAGTGTGGGTGTTTAGGAATTTGTCCATTTCTTCCAGGTTGTCCAGTTTGTTGGCATATAATTTTTCATAGTTTTCCCTGATAATTGTTTGTATCTCTGAGGGACTGGTTGTAATAATTCCATTTTCATTCATGATTTTATCTATTTGGGTCATCTCCCTTTTCTTTTTGAGAAGCCTGGCTAGAGGCTTATCAATTTTGTTTATTTTTTCAAAAAACCAGCTCTTGGTTTCATTGGTCTGCTCTACAATTTTGTTAGATTCTATCTTTATTTCTGCTCTGATCTTTATTATTTCTCTTCTTCTGCTGGGTTTAGGCTGCCTTTGCTGTTCTGCTTCTATTTCCTTTAGGTGTGCTGTTAGATTTTGTATTTGGGATTTTTTCTTGTTTCTTGAGATAGGCCTGGATTGCAATGTATTTTCCTCTCAGGACTGCCTTCGCTGCGTCCCAAATACAAAATCTAACAGCACACCTAAAGGAAATAGA
>NC_064809.1:33078122-33104246 GCF_023721935.1 Panthera uncia
ATTGTGAATGGGATCAGTTTCTTTATTTGTCTTTCTGTTGCTTCATTATTAGTGTATAAGAATGCAACTGATTTTTGTACATTGATTTTATATCCTGAGACTTTGCTGAATTCATGTATCAGTTCTAGCAGAATTTTTGTGAAGTCTATATGGTTTTCCATGTATAATATCATGTCATCTGCAAAAAGCGAAAGCTGGACTTCATCCTTGCCAATTTTGATGCCTTTGATTTCCTTTTGTTGTCTGATTGCTGATGCTAGAACTTCCAACACTGTGTTAAACAACAGCGGTGAGAGTGGGCATCCCTGTCGTGTTCCTGATCTCAGGGATAAAGCTCTCAGTTTTTCCCCATTGAGGATGATGTTAGCTGTGGGCTTTTCATAAATGGCTTTTATGATGTTTAAGTATGTTTCTTCTATCCCGAAGTTCTTTAGGGTTTTTATTAAGAAAAGGTGCTGAATTTTGTCAAAGGCCTTTTCTGCATCGATTGACAGGATCTTATGGCTCTTATCTTTTCTTTTATTAATGTGATGTATCACGTTGATTGATTTGTGAATGTTGAACCAGCCCTGCATCCCAGGAATGAATCCCACTTGATCATGGTGAATAATTCTTTTTATATGCTGTTGGATTCGATTTGCTAGTATCTTATTGAGAATTTTTGCATCCATATTCATCAGGGATATTGGCCTGTAGTTCTCTTTCTTTGCTGGGTCTCTGGTTTAGGAATCAAAGTAATGCTGATTTCACAGAGTGAGTCTGGAAGTTCTCCTTCCCTTTCTATTTCTTGGAATAGCTTGAGAAGGATAGGTATTATCTCTGCTTTAAACGTCTGGTAGAACTCCCCTGGGAAGCCATCTGGTCCTGGACTCTTATTTGTTGGGAGATTTTTGATAACCGATTCAATTTCTTCGCTGGTTATGGGTCTGTTCAAGGTTTCTATTTCCTCCGGAGTTTTGGAAGAGTGTGGGTGTTTAGGAATTTGTCCATTTCTTCCAGGTTGTCCAGTTTGTTGGCATATAATTTTTCATAGTTTTCCCTGATAATTGTTTGTATCTCTGAGGGACTGGTTGTAATAATTCCATTTTCATTCATGATTTTATCTATTTGGGTCATCTCCCTTTTCTTTTTGAGAAGCCTGGCTAGAGGCTTATCAATTTTGTTTATTTTTTCAAAAAACCAGCTCTTGGTTTCATTGGTCTGCTCTACAATTTTGTTAGATTCTATCTTTATTTCTGCTCTGATCTTTATTATTTCTCTTCTTCTGCTGGGTTTAGGCTGCCTTTGCTGTTCTGCTTCTATTTCCTTTAGGTGTGCTGTTAGATTTTGTATTTGGGATTTTTTCTTGTTTCTTGAGATAGGCCTGGATTGCAATGTATTTTCCTCTCAGGACTGCCTTCGCTGCG
Organism: Panthera uncia; assembly: GCF_023721935.1. Classification (NCBI taxonomy): domain Eukaryota; kingdom Metazoa; phylum Chordata; class Mammalia; order Carnivora; family Felidae; genus Panthera; species Panthera uncia. Next base: position 33,079,529 of record NC_064809.1, read on the forward strand.
TCCCAAAGCGTTTGGATTGTTGTATTTTCATTTTCGTTTGTTTCCATATATTTTTTAATTTCTTCTCTAATTGCCTGGTTGACCCACTCATTCGTTAGTAGGGTGTTCTTTAACCTCCATGCTTTTGGAGGTTTCCGTGTGTCTAGATGATCTATCCATTTCTGTAAGTGGAGTGTTAAAGTCCCCTGAAATTCCCACATTCTTATCAATAAGGTTGCTTATGTTTATGAGTAATTGTTTTATATATTTGGGGGCTCCAGTATTCGGCGCATAGACATTTATAATTGTTAGCTCTTCCTGATGGATAGACCTTGTAATTATTATATAATGCCCTTCTTCATTTCTTGTTACAGCCTTTAATTTAGTCTAGTTTGTCTGATATAAGTATGGCTACTCCAGCTTTCTTTTGGCTTCCAGTAGCATGATAAATAGTTCTCCATCCCCTCACTCTCAATCTGAAGGTGTCCTCATGTCTAAAATGAGTCTCTTGTGGACAGCAAATAGATGGGTCTTGTTTTTTTATCCATTCTGATAGCCTATGTCTTTTTTTGGCGCATTTAATCCATTTACATTCAGTGTTATTATAGAAAGATACGGGTTTAGAGTCATTGTGATGTCTGTATGTTTTATGCTTGTAGCCATGTCTCTGGTACTTTGTCTCACAGGATCCCCCTTAGGATCTCTTGTAGGGCTGGTTTGGTGGTGACAAATTCCTTCAGTTTTTGTTTGTTTGGGAATACCTTTATCTCTCCTATTCTAAATGACAGACTTGCTGGATAAAGGATTCTCGGCTGCATATTTTTTTCTGTTCAGCATATTGTATATCTCGTGCCAATCCTTTCTGGCCTGACAAGTTTCAAAAGAGAGATCAGTCATGAGTCTTATAGGTCTCCCTTTATATATTAGGGCACATTTATCCCTTGTTGCTTTCAGAATTTTCTCTTTATCTTTGTATTTTGCCAGTTATGTCTGAAGGGAGTTCTCTGTGCCTCTTGGATTTCAATGCCTTTTTCCTTCCCCAGTTCAGGGAAGTTCTCAGCTATTGTGTCTTCAAGTACACCTTCAGCACCTTTCCCTCTCTCTTCCTCCTCTGGGATACCAATTATGCGTATATTATTTCTTTTTAGTGTATCACTAGTTCTCTAATTTTCCCCTCATACTCCTGGATTTTTTAATCTTTTTCTCAGCTTCCTCTTTTTCCATAACTTTATCTTCTAGTTCACCTATTCTCTCCTCTGCCTCTTCAATCCGAGCTGTCGTCGTTTCCATTTTACTTTGCATGTCGTTTAAAGCATTTTTCAGCTCCTCCTGGCTTTTCTTGTGTCCCTTGATCTCTGTAGGAAGAGATTCTCTGCTGTCCTCTTATTTTATGACTATTATTCTAATTCACTTTCTGTTAAATTATTTAAATTCTTTTTGATCAGTTCATTGGCTGTTGTTATTTCCTGGAGATTCTTTTGAGGGTATTTCTTCCGTTTGGTCATTTTGGATAGTCCCTGGAGTGGTGAGGACCTGCAGGGCACTTCCCCTGTGCTGTGGTGTATAACTGGAGTTGATGGGCGGAGCTGCAGTCAGACCTGATGTCTGCCCCCAGCCCACCACTGGGGCCACAGTCAGACTGGTGTGTGCCTTCTCTTCCCCTCTCCTAGGGGCGGGATTCACTGTGGGGTGGCGTGGCCCATCTGGGCTACTTGCACACTGCCAGGCTTGTGGTGCTGGGGATCTGGCGTATTAGCTGGGGTGGGTAGGCAAGGTGCACAGGGGACAGGAGGGGCAGGCTTAGCTTGCTTCTCCTTAGGTGATCCACTTCAGGAGGGGCCCTGTGGCAGCGGGAGGGAGTCAGACCCGCTGCTGGAGGGTTGGCTCCACAAAAACACAGCGTTGGGTGTTTCTGCGGAGCAAGTTCCCTGGCAGGAGCTTGTTCCTTTTGGGATTTTGGCTGGGGGATGTGCGAGGGAGATGGCGCTGGCCAGCGCCTTTGTTCCCCAACAAACTGAGCTCTGTCGTCCGGGGACTCAGCAACTCTCCCTCCCTTTGTCCTCCAGCCTTCCCGCTTTCCGAGCAGAGCTGTTAACTTATGACCTCCCAGATGCTAAGTTGCGCTTGCTGTCGGAACACACTCTGTCCAGCCCCTCCGCTTTTGCCAGCCAGACTCGGGGGCTCTGCTTGGCCGGTGGGCTGCCCCTCTGCCCCAGGTCCCTCCCGCCAGTCTGTGGAGCGTGCACCGCCTCGCCGCCCTTCCTACCCTCTTCCGTGGGCCTCTCATCTGCACTTGGCTCCAGAGACTCCGTTCGGCTAGTCTTCTGGTGGTTTTCTGGGTTAGTTAGGCAGGTGTAGGTGGAATGTAAGTGATCAGCAGGACGTGTGGTGAGCCCAGCGTCCTCCTACACCGCCATCTTCCCCATGTCTATCTCATTGTGGTTTTCATTTGTATTTCTTTGACCTTCTTTGGAGAAATGTCTGTTCATGGCTTCTGCCCCTTTCTTCCTTCAATTATTTTTTTTTTTTTTGAGTGTTCAGTTTGATAAGTTCTATGTAGATTTTGGATACTTGCCTTTTTTCTTATATGTCATTTGCAAATACCTTCTCCCATTCTGGAGGTTCCTTTTTAGTTTTGGCTTTTGTTTTTGTTTTTGTTTTTTTCCTTCACCGTGCAAAATACTTTATCTGGAAGAAATCCCAGTAGTTCATTCTCTGCTTTTGTTTATCTTGCCCAGACACATGTCTATTAAGAAATTTCTATGGCCAACGTCAAAGCAATTGCTACCTGTGTCCTCTTTCAGGATTTTGATGACTTCCTGTCTCACATTTATGTCTTTCATCCATTTTGAATTATTTTTGTTTGTTGTATATGTAGGCTTCTCAGTTTCATTATTGTGCATGTCGCTGTTTAGTTTTCTCAGTACTATTTGTTGAAGATACCATCTTTTCCATTGGATAGTCTTTCCTGCTGTGTTGAATGTTAGTTGACCATATAGCTGTAGGTGCATTTCTGGGTTATTTATTCTGCTCCATTTATTTATGTGTCTGTTTTTGGGCCAACACTATACGGTCTTGATTATTGCAGCTTTGTAATACACCTTGAAGTTAGGAATTGTGATCCTTCCTGCTTTACTATTCTTTTTCAACACTCTGGCTATCTAGGGGGTTATCAGGGTCCATACACATTTTGTAATTGCTCTAGCCCTGTGAAAAATGCTGTTTTTTTCTATACATTATTTATTGTACAGAGTTTCTATTTTCAGCTTGTGTTTTCTTATAAAGATTGAATTAAATGTGTACATTGCTTTGGGTACTATAGACATTTTAACATATTTGTTCTTCCAATTCATGAGCAAGGAATGTTTGTCAATTTCTTTGTGTCCTCTTAAATTTCTTTCATAAATGTTCTATAGTTTTCAGAGTAAAAAATCTTTTACCTCTTTGGTTAGGTTTATTCCTAGGTATCTTAAGGTTTGGAGTACAATTGTAAATGTAAATTCCTTGATTTCTATTTCTGTTTCATTACTGGTGTATAGAAATACAACAGATTTCTGTACATTGATTTTATATCCTGTGATTGTGGAATTTGTATATCATTTCTAGCAATGTTTTGTGGAGTCCTTTGGGTTTTCCACACAGAGTGATGTCATCCACAAGGAATGAAAGTTTGACTTCTTCCTTGCCAATTTGTATGCTTTTATTTCTTTTTGTTATCTCATTGCTGAGGTTAAGACTTCCATTATGATGTAAATATTACTGGTGAGAGTGGATATCTTTGTTTTGTTCCTGACCATAGGAGAAAAACTCCTGGTTTTTACCCATTAAATACAAAATTCGCTGTGGATTATTTATATATCACCTTAATGATGTTGAGGTATGTGCCTTCTATCCTGACTTTCTTAAGGGTTTTTATCAAGAAATAATGCTGTATTTTGTCAGATGTTTTCTCTGTATCTATTGAGAGGATCTTATGGTTAGTATCCTTTCTTTTATTAATGTGGATTGATTTTCAGATATTGAACCAGTTTTGCATCCCAGGAATAAATCCCACTTGATCATGGTGAATAATTCTTTTAATGTACTGCTGGATTTTATTTTCTAGAATATTGGTGAGAATTTTTGCATCCATGTTTATCAGGGGTATTGACCTGTAATTCTTTATAGTGGGGTTTTTGTCTCATTTTGGAATCGAAATGAAATGAATCAAAATCCAGCCCTTGTAGAAGAAATTTTGAAGTTTCCCTTCCATTTCTATTTTTTGGCACAATATCAGAAGAGAAGGTATTAATTCCTCTTTAAATGTTTGGTAGAATTCCCCTGGGAATCCATCCAGGCCTGGATTACTGTTTGTAGGGAGATTTGTCATTAATTCAATTTATTTACTGATTATGTGTCTGTTCAAATTTTCTATTTCTTCTTGTTTGAGTTTTAGTAGTTTGTTTTTAGGAATGTACCATTTTCCTCCAGATTGCCAATTTTTGTCATATAATTTATATTCTCTAATCATTGTTTGAATCTGCAGTGTTGGTTTTCTCCTTTTTTATTCATTATTTTATTTGTGTCTTTTTCTTTTGTTTTTCATAAGTATGGCTAGAGGTTTAACGTTAATTTTTTCAAAGAAACTGATCTACTTTCACTGATCTCTTCTACTTTTTAAAATTTCTATATCTTATTCCTACTCTAATCTTTTTAAATTCTTTTTTTAATATAATTTATTGTCAAGTTAGCTAACATACAGTGTATGCATTGTGCTCTTGGCTTTGGGAGCAGAATCTCATGATTCATCACGTACATACAACACCCAGTGCTCACCCCAACAAGGGCCCCCTCTCAATGCCCATCACCCTTTTTCCCCTCTTCCCCACCCCCCATCAACTCTCAGTTTGTTCTAAGTATTTAAGAGTCTCTTATGATTTGCCTCCCTCTCTGAAACTATTTTCCCCTTCCCTTTCCCCAAAATAATTCATATTAGTTCTAGCAATTATTGATGGAGTCTTTCGTGTTTTCTACAAGGAATATCATGTTGTCTACAAACAGTAAAAGTTTGACTTCTTCCTTGCTGATTTGGATGCCTTTTATTTCTTTGTGTTGTCTGCTGAGGCTAAGACTTCCAGTTAGTATGAAATAGTATATTTACTATGTTAATATGGTGATAATTACTGTGTTGCTATGTTACTATATATTACACATGGTTACTATGTTAATGGTGAGCACCAACATCCATATCTTGTTTCTGACCGTAGAGGAAGAGCTTTCAGTTTTTCCTTGTTGAGGATGATATTAGCTGCGGGTCTTTCGAATATGGTTTTGATGGCATTGAAGTATGTTCTATACATATCTACTTTGTTGAGGCTTTTTATCATGAATGGAAGCTATACTTCCTCAAATAATTTTCTGCATCTATTGAGAGAATGATATGGTTCATACCCTTACTTTTATTAATGTGATGTATCACATTGATTAATTTGCAAATATTGAACTACCCATGCAACCCAGGAATAAATTCTACTTGATCATGGTGAATTATTCTTTTAATATGCTGTTAGATTCAATTTGTTACGGTTTCGAGAATGTTTTGCATCCAGGTTCATCAGCGATATTTCCTGTAATTGTCCTTTTTAGTGGGTTTTTTGTCTGGTTTTAGAATCAATGCTGGCCTCATGCAAAGTATTTGGAAGTTTTCCTTCCATTTTTTTTTTTTTTTTGGAACAGTTTGAGGAAAATAGCTATTTACTCTTTAAACATGTGGTAAAATTGCCTGGAGAAGTTATCTGGCTCCAAACATTATTTCTTGTGATTTATTTATTTATTTTATTTATTTATTTTGCTGGTTGTGTATCTGTTCAAATTTTATATTTCTTCCTGTTTCAGTTTGATAGCTTGTATATTTCTAGGAATTTATCCATTTTTTCCATTTGCAGAATTTGTTGGCATATAATTTTTCACAATATTCTGTTATACCTGTGATTACTCCTGAGGGCGTTGGCTGTAATCTTTCCTCTTTCTTTCATGAATTTATTTATTAGTGTCATTTCTCTTTTCTTTTTAGTAAGTCTGGCTAGAAGTTTATCAGTTTTGTCAATTTTTTAAAAGAACTTACTCTTAGTTTCACTAATGTGTTCTACTGGGAATTTTGTTTTTATTGTTCATTTCTGCTCTAAACATTATTATTTCCCTTCTTCTGCTGTCTCTAGGCTTTATTTGCTTTTCCTCTTGTAACTCCTTTAGGTATAAGTTTATGTTGGGCATTTGAGACTTTTCTTGTTTCTTGTAGTAAGCTTATTTTGCAATAAGCTTCCCTCTTAAGACTGCCTTTCCTGCACTCCCAATGGTTTTGGACTGCTGTGTTTTCATTTATGTTGGCTTCCATGTACTTTTTAATTTCTTTTTTAATTTCCTGGTTAAATCATTCATTCTTTAGCAGGATGTTCTTTAATCTCCATGTATTTGTGGTTCTTCCAAGTTTTTTCTTGTGATTGACTTCAAGTTTCATGTGTTGTGGTCTGAAAATATACACTATATGATACTGATTTTTTATACTTGTTTCAGCCTGATTTCTGACCCAGTATGTGATCTATCATGGAGAATATTCCATGTGCACTCTAAAACAATGTGTATTCTGCTGCTTTAGAATGAAATGTTCTGAATATGTATGTTAAATCCATCTGGTCCAGTGTGTCATTCAGAGCCATTATTTCCTTCTTGCTGATTTTCTGCTTAGATGACCTATCTATTACTGAAAGTGGGGTATTAAAGTCCCCTACTGTTATTGCATCAGTTTCTCTATGTATGATATTAATTGAAATATATTTGGGTTATTCCAAGTTGGGAGCATAAATCTTGATAACTATTAGATCTTGGTGGGTAGATCCCTCATGAGGTAATGCCTTTCTTCATCTGTTATTAGAATCTTTGGTTTTAAATCTAGTTTATGTGAAATAAATATGACTATTTTATTGATGTCCATTAGTATGAGAGCTCTTTCTCCATCCCCTCACTTTCAATCTGCAGGTGTCTTTAGGTCCTAAATGAGTGATAGATATGAGAAATGAGTCTGAAACTATTGATAGATATGAAGTTGGTGGCATTGTGTTACCCGTAGCGTTATTATTTCTGGTGATGTTCTCTGTTTCTTCTTGGTCTTTCTTGCTTTTGGTCTTTTCTTCCTCACCCAAAGCATCCCCTTTAATACTTCTTGCAGCACTGGTTTACTGATCACAAATTTCTTTAGATTTTCTTGTCTTAGAAAGTCTTTATCTCTCCTATTCTGAATGAAAGCTTTCCTGGATAAAATATTCTTGGGTACATATTTTTTCCCATTTAGCACATTGAATATATCATGTCACTCCTCTAGCCTGCTAAATTTCTGTGGACATATCCACTGTGAAACTGTTGTGCTTTCCTTTACAATTTAAGAATTTTTTTTCCCTTGCTGATTTCAGGATTCTCTCTTGGTTGTGTATTTTGTGAATTTGACTATGTGTTGCTGCTGATAGCTGAATTTGTTTAATTTAATGGGAGTTCTCTATACTTCTTAGATATTGATGTCTGTTTCATTCTGCAGATTAGCAAAGTTTTCAAATAAACCTTCTGCCCCTTTTTCACTCTTCACCTTCTGGGTTCCTATGATATGAATGTTATTATGCTTTAAGTAGTCTCTGAGTTCCCTAAGGCTACATTCATGATCCATTCCTTTCTTTCCCACTTTTTTTCAGCTGCATTATTTTCCATAATTTTATTTTCTGTATCACTGTTTTATGCCTCTGCTTCATCTATTCTCATTGCCATGGCATCCATTTGGGTGTACATCTTGGTTAATGCATTCTTAATATTGGCCCAATTAGTTTTTAGTTCTTCCATTTCTGCAGTAAGGGATTCTCTTGTGTCTTCTATGCTTTTTTTCAAGCCCAGCTACTATCCTTATAATTGTTATTTTATATTCTAGTTCAGACAACTTACTATCTGTATTGATTAAATCCTTGGCCATGCCTTCTTTCTGCTCTTTCTTTTAGGGTGAATTCTTCTCTCTTGTCATTTTGGAGGAAGAAAATGGAAGCTAGATTCTAGGTGTGTTTCATCTGCCTATTAAGAGAAGACTGATCCAAAAAAAATAAAACAATTAAATGAATAAATAAATAAATAAATAAATAATAAAAATAAATTGTAAAATAATTAAAAATTAAGTAAAAAAAAGAAATATAAAAAAAGTTGCTTTTTCTATAAGCAAACAACAACAACAAAGAAGCTAAACCTTGTTTTCCCTAGAGCTGAATCTTTGCAGCACTCTATGATCAATAGACTTGGTGTGTAGGAGGTTTTGTGCAGGTCTTCTGGGGGAACGGTGTGTTGTTCTGTTTCTCAGATGGACTTGCCATAGTATACATGCACCTGCATGGTGCTGTGGAGTGCGGCTTGGAGTAACTGGCTCTTGCATTCACTTGGTGGAACTGTTTTCTTTCCTGAAGTCAGTCCATGTTGTTAGGTGGGTAGAGTGGGGTGTGTGTTGGGGGGGATGTTGGTTTCACCCTGTTCTATTTATTGTCTCTGGAAAGGATAGCTGGTGTCCACCATTCCTCAGGAAGCCCTACAGAAGAGCAAATATCCCTGCCCTCCTGTGTCCCCAGCTCATCTCAGGTCCCTGCCTTCACTATGTCTTTGTCAGAACTGTCTGCCTGCCATGTGGCACAGCACTCCCTTAACTCAGGCACAGATGTTTCTTTTTCTTTTTTCTTTTTTTCTTTACAGAGAACTATTTTTTCTATATTAAATATAATTTATTGTCAAACTGGTTTCCATACAACACCCAGTGTTCATCCTAACAAGTGCCCTCCTCCATGCCCATCACCCACTTTCCCGTCTCCCCATTCCCCCATCAACCCTCAGTTTCTTCTCAGTATTTAAGAGTCTCTTATGGTTTGTCTCCCTTCCTCTCTAACTTTTTTCCCCGTCCTCTCCCCCATGGTCTTCTGTTAAGTTTCTCATGATCCACATAAGAGACAAAATATATGGTATCTGTCTTTCTCTGCATGACTTATTTCACTTAGCATAATACCCTCCAGTTCCATCCATGTTGCTGCAAATGTCTAGATTTTATTCTTTCTCATTGCCGAGTAGTATTCCATTGTATATATAAACCACGTCTTTTTTATCTATACATCGGTTGACGGACATTTAGGCTCTTCCCATAATTTGGCTACTGTTGAAAGTGCTGCTATAAACATTGGAGTACAAGTGCCCCTATGCATCAGCACTCCTGTGTCCCTTGGGTAAAATCCTAGCAGTGTTATTGCTGGGTCATAGGGTAGATTTATTTTTTAATTTTTTGAGGAACCTCCACACTGTTTTCCAGAGTGGCTGCACCAGTTTGCATTGCCACCAACAGTGCAAGAGGGTTCCCATTAATCCACATCCTCTCCAGCATCTATAGTCTCCTGATTTGTTCATTTTAGCCACTCTGAAAAGCCCACAGCTAATATCATCCTCAATGGGGAAAAACTGAGTTTACCCCCTTCAGGTCAGGAATATGACAGGGATGTCCACTCTCACCGCTATTGTTTAACATAGTGTTGGAAGTCCTAGCACCAGCAATCAGACAACAAAATAAATAATAAAAGGCATCAAAATTGGTAAAGATGAAGTCAAACTTTCACTTATCACAGAAGACATGATACTCTACATGGAAAACCTGACAGATTTCACCAAAAGTCTGCTAGAACTGATACATGGATTCAGCAAAGTAACAGGGTATTAAATCAATGTACAGAAATCAGTTGCATTTTATATACCAATAATGAAGCAACAGAAAGAAAAATAAACTTATACTATTCACAATTGCACCAAGAATCATAAAATACTTATATAAAAGATCATTTACCTATGTAAAAGATCTGTATGCTGAAAACTATAGAAAGCTTATGAAGGAAATTGAAGAAGATACAAATAAGTGGAAAATATTCCATTCTCATGGACTGGAAGAATAAATATTGTTAAAATGTCAATACTACCCAAAGCAATATACACACTCAATGCAATCCCAGTCAAAATTGCACCAGCATTCTTCTCAAAGCTAGGACAAGGAATCCTAAAATTTTTATGGAACCACAAAAGACCCCGAATAGCCAAAGTAATTTTGAAGAAGCCAAAGCATCACAATCCCAGACTTTAGCCCCTACTACAAAGCTGTAATCCTCAAGACAGTATGGTATTGGCACAAAAACAGACACATAGACCAATGGAATAGAATAGAGACCCCAGAATTAGACTCACAAATATATGGCCAACTAATCTTTGACAAAGCAGGAAAGGTTATCCGATGGAGAAAACAGTCTCCAAAAAAATAGTGCTGTAAGAACTGGACAGCAACATGCAGAAGAATGAAACTAGACCACTTTCTTATACCATTCACAAAAATAAACTTAAAATGGACAAAGGCCTGAATACAAGACAGGAAACCATCAAAACCCTAGATAAGAAAGCAGAAAAAAACTTTTTGACCTCAGCCGCAGCAATTTCTTACTTGACACGTCTCCAAAGGCAAGGGAATTAAAATCAAAAATGAACTACTGGGACCTCATGAAGATAAAAAGCTTCTGCACTGCAAAGGAAAAAATCAACAAAACTAAAAAGCAAATGATGGAATGGGAGAAGATATTTGCAAATGATATAATGGATAAAAGGCTAGTATCTAAAATCTACAAAGAACTCACCAATCTCCACACCCAAAAAAACAAATAATGCAGTGAAGAAATGTGCAGAAGACATGAATAGACGCTTTTCTAAAGAAGACATCCAGATGGCCCACGGACACATGAAAATATGCCCAATGTCACTCCTCATCAGGGAAATACAAAACAGCTAAGTTTCAAAACTCCAAACTTCAGAGGAAGCCCCCCCCCACACACACACACACAGTGTTGACCTGCACTGATCCTCTAGGGGATGGTCTTGCCGTGGTGTGGCCAGGTGCCGGTTTGTCCCTGAAAACAGTTGCACTACTGCGCAATGGTTTGCAGTTAATGGTAAAGTGCAGCACAAAGCCGAAAACAAGGCTTCCTGCCCTAAACTGGTTATCTTTATTCCTATGCTTGTGAACTGTGCAGCTCAATGACACCTACAGTGTCTTTTGTCTCTGGAGAGTCCTTGTAAATTCTTGTAAATGCACTACAAGAAGGGGAATTTTTTTCTCCCCATGTGATCCCTGTGTGACCCAGGGGGATCCTCAGATCACACTGCCTGCTCCTGGGTCTCTGCCTTCTTTCCTCACTGGACCTCTGCTAAGCCTGCCAGGCACAACTTCTAAAATCTCAGACTTTGCACTCCACTTCTTGTAAAAAAACTTGTGGTTTTTTCCCAATCAATGGTTTTGGGGAAGAGTTTTCTTGTCCAATCCCCTGCATGTGTTTTCACTCTTTCTTCATTCTTTCTTTCTCTCTCGTTCTCTGTAGCTCTTTTCATGATCAGGGCTCCTTCCCCTCTATAGTGCCCACAACTCTTTTCTCCTACAAATCAACACTCTGCAGCTTCTACCTTCCATGAGTGGTTATTTTTCTACTTGCATATGTGCAGTTTTGTTCTCTCAGTCCTCAGGTCATATCTCGGGTGTTCAGAATGATTTGATATGTATCTAGCTCTCTTCGAGGGAGGAGGCAACTTGGGGTGGCCTTATTTCTCTACCATCTTAACTTCTGTCACCTGTCATTTACTTTCAAGCATTATACAGACTTCTATGTTTAGTTGTGTCTTATAAACAACATGTAATTCATTTTTGTTATTAACCCACCTAATTAAAGAAAAAAAATTTTGACTAGCAATCTTTGTCCACAAAAATTTATTTTTTATGCTATTTCAATTTGTTTTGCTTTTACAATGCTTCTTTTATCTTTTTTGACATTATTTTTTGGTTGATGATAAGTTGTGGTTCCCAATTCTAGATTCTGAAAATTCTTTCTCATTTTTACTCCTTAAGTTTCACATCTCTCCCTATCCTTTTTCACCTTTCTTCTAAAATTTCATTTAGATTTACGCTATGCCCTTAACAATATACTTCTCAATAACTTTGACCTTTCTTTCCTATCATTCTATGTTTTTGTATGTGTCTGATTTTGTCTTAATATCTTCAGCTAATCCAATCCATGACTTTTTTCTATTCAGCAGAGCCCAATTTGCCCTGCATTTTATTCATGGAGATTTAATTTAATTTATTATATTTTCACATTTTCAGAACATCTGCTTTTTGTTCTAAGTTGCTTGGTAATTTTTTAATTGCCTCATGTCCATGCACATCCTTCACATCCCTGACATTTATTTAAAGATATTATATATAACTACTTTGTATTTACTAATTGCAGCATCTGTAGCACTTGAGTATTTCTGTTTTTCCTTTGGGTGTTTCTCATTAATGTTATCTTGCTTTAATGTGTTTTTAGTTTTTAATCAGGAGTTTAATTTTGTGTGACTTTGATAAGTAGAATCTTGTGCCTGAATGGGGCAGTGATACTTCTGGAGATTATTTCCCTTTATTTTTCCCTTGCACCTGGCCTACATTGTGTTTCTAGGCTGGAGGTTTACAACAATATATAGGCAGTGTGGGTGGGAATCTCAAGCCTATGTGAGAGTAGGACTGTAGTTGTAAATTTTCAGACAGATATTTGGACTGTTTCTTATTTTACACTCAGAGTCAAGGTGAATACTGACCAATCTCCTTTTCCTTAGAAAATATTTTTGGAGGGCAACTGGATGGCTTAGTCAGTTAAGTGGCTGACTTCAGCTCAGGTTATGATCTCAGGGTTTGTGAGTTCGAGCTCCGCATCGGGCTCTGTGCTGACGGTTTGGAGCTTGAAGCCTGCTTTGGATTCTCTGTCCCCCTCTCTCTGTTCCTCCCCCCCCCTGTTTGCACTCTGTCTCTCTCTCAAAAATAAAGATTAAAAAATTTAAAAAAGACAATATTTTATTCTATCTAGTTCTTTTATTGAGGGTTTATTTTTCAGAGTGTCTTAACTCAGTGAGAATCTCAGTTATAATTCCCATTTATTTGGACCCATGTTTCAACTCTTGTACCCTGTGTAGTCAGAGAAACTTATGACACCTGGCAACAGGATAAACTCCCAAAGAAGTCGTTTCAGAGCCTCATCTCCACACTGATTTGCAACACCCTCATAGTTCTGAGAAAGTTATTTTCCTAGAGTGTTAAGTCCTCAATTACATCATTAAAGTTTGCTTTTGGGGTTTCTATTCAGAATATTTCATCTTTTGTGGTAGGCATATATTTTTTATTTTAGAATCCCTAGCTTATAATAGTGCTCAAGTAGAAATCTAGCAATTATTTAACAATTCGGATCCTTCCCCTGGTTTTTGTCATGAAGATGCCACCAGTGTTTAACAAGAAAAAAATTTGTACTTTTTCTATAGTTCTGGCATGTAATAATCACACTGCATCACACTTTGCCTTCGTTTCATTGATTTTCTTTTCCACTTGTCTCCACCTGATTAATTGCAGATAGATTACACTGACATTTGTTGGTCCTACACACCCACATCTACACACACACATGCACTATATTTGCACTGATACTCCTTTAGAAACTGATGTCTATGTCAGAGTGCAGAGAAGTCCACTTATCTTCTTTTACTGACTAAGGGTATACTGTACAAGGGTAACACAGTGACTTTAAATGGGCCAAAAAACTTTGACTTAATGCCATCTCTTGCTATTAGCTATGTGGGAATCTAAGCATGCTATCCAACCCTTGTAATACTATTCTCTTCTGACAAAATGAGGAATGAAGCTGGGAGGAGGTGGTGAGGAGTTGTTCAATAGGTGTCAAGTTTAAGTCATGAAGAATAGGAGATCTGATGCACAAAAATATGCATATAATTGGCAATATTGTACTGTATACTTGGAAATTGAAGGGTGAATTTTATGGTATATGGGTTTGTTTTTGCCATAATAAACAAAAAAGCAAATAAATAAATATTTAATAAATGAGTAGGAATCCTTAAATAATCTGTAACAATCTTTTCAAATGCAATCTATAAATCCAGCTATGCTTTGGCATCAAAGAAATTTTCAAATTAGGCTTCTTATGATCCTGTAACATACATAAGTTTGCAGTCAAAAGCTACTCAGTTAGTATTTGTTATTACAAGCCCTGCTGAGTAAAAAGTACAAACTTTTCTAATCAGAAGTAGTAAAATAAATAGATAAATTTTTTCTTCATTTATGGCATTCTTCAAGTTGAAATGATTAAACTCAACTTCAAAAGCTGTTTCCTGGAAAAATAATATTTAAAACCCTTTGCTTATACAAATCTGAATTTGATTAATCAAGTAGTAAACACTGGGTCCTGGATTCCAACTTGGGCTTCATCTGTCACACATGACTAAATTGTGTAAGAATGAATGAGCTCAATAGAGTGCTAGGGTTTTGAGACAAAAATATTTATAAAAGGAAAGTATAAAATGCTTGGCTTGAGCACCCAAAAATATATCTGTGCAAAGTGTACCATTATTTTGCAAACAAACAAGGAAAATAACAGTTTTAATGATCAATGTCTAGAGCATTTTGGTTACTTATGCCCAAAATTGTTCTTTGGAATCCCCACATGTCTTCCTCTTGAGCAACTCTTTTCCCTTTCATCTTTTGCAATCCACTAGCAGTCCAATTTCTCACAGAATGGTGGCAGGGCTCTGACCAGACCAAGACTAATGGCTCTGAGTACTCAAACAAATCTTGCAGGTTACAGCTCCTCTCTTCTCTGTGAGAAAACTCTTCATCCAGGACAACCACAGCCAAATGGAAAGTAGCAAAAAGCATTATGTTGGCAGGAACAGTAATGCCTTCACTATCAAATCTAATGGATTGTCAGTGACCGGTTTTCTTGTAATTCACCAAATAAATGAAAAGGAAAATCCTAGCTTACATTTTCATGCAGAACACATTCAGTCCAAACGAATGTTAATTTTCTGCCTGGATTCATTATCTGTGATCCTGACATCTAGTAGATTAGCTCTTTGTCACGTTTCTTTTTCTCTGTCTTGTTTTCTATTTATTCCACAGAGGTGAACCATATTTTCTTTCTTAAGGTATTCTCCTAAAATATATAGCCTTATACAAATATATTTGGTAATAACCTTACGACAATGATAGCCTCCAAGGCTTCCCAAGAGTAAGGCATTCAGTAAAACACAGGTCTGGGTGAGAAAGTTCACAAAACTTGACTACCCAAGGATGACTCTTTTGTGCTTTTGTCCCTGCTGTAAAAGATTTGAGATAGGCTTCAGGGTTTTTTTTTTTGTTGTTTTATTAAGTTTATATTTTAATTATAGTTAGTTAACATACACTGTTATATTAGTTTCAAGTTTACAATACAGTATTAAACACTTCCATACATCATCCTGTACTTTTCATGACAAGTGCATTCCTTAATCCCCATCACCTATTTAACCCATATCCTAATCCTCTTCCTCTCTGGTAATCATGTTTGTCCTCTAAGAGTTTGTTTCTTCCTTTTTCTCTCTCAATCTCTATCTTATTCTTTCTTTTTGTTGCTTTTGTTTCTTAAATTTCATATACGAGTGAAACAATGGTATTTGTTTTTCTCTGACTGATTTATTTCATTTAGCATTATACTCTTGTTCCATCCATCATTGCAAATGGCAGGATTTCACTCATTTTTATGGGTGAAGAATATTCATATCTACATATGTTAATATATATGCATATACATACAAGTATATATGTATATACATGTATGTACGTATATATGTATATACATACATATTTATACATATTTATTCATATATATCCATTTTCCATCATCTTGAATTTCTTTCATCACTTTTTTATATTTTTCAGTTTACAGGTCTTTCATCTTTTGGTTAGGTTTATTCCTAGGTATCTTATTATTTGGAGTGCAATTGTAAATGGAAGTATTTTCTAAATTAATCTTTCTGCTCTTTTATTATTGGTGTATAGAAATGCAACATATTTCTCTATATTGATTTTTTTATCCTGTGACTTTACTGAATTTTTTTATCATTTCTAGGATTTTTGGTGTAGTCCTTCAGGTTTTCTATATAGTGTATCATGTCATCAGCAAATAATGAATGTCTTACTTCTTCCCAACAAATTTGGGTGCTTTTTATTTCCTTTTATTTTCTGATTGCTATGGCTAACTTTTAGGACTATGTTGAAAAAAAGTAATAGCGGAAATCCCTGTCTGTTCCTGACGATAGAGGAAAAGTATTCAGTATTTCTTCATTAAGGACAATGTTAGCTGTGGGTTCTTCATAAACAGCCTTTCTTATTGTTAGGTATGTTCCCTCTAACCTTTGTTGAAGATTTTTATCAAGAATGAAAATTGTACTGTGTCAAATAATTTTTCTGCATCTATTTCTTATCCTTTCTTTTATTAATGTGTTTCATGTTGATTGATTTGCAAATACTGAGCCACACTTGCAACCCAGGAATAAATTCCGCTTGATTGTGGTGCATTATTTTTTTAAGGTATTGTTTGATTCAGTTTGCTAGTGTTTTGTTAAGGGTATTTGCATCTATGTTCATCAGAACTAATGGCCTGTAGTTCTCTCTCTCTCTCGGTGTTTTTATTGGATTTGTTTTACCAGGGTAATCTTAGACACACAGAATGAATTTAAAAGTTTTCTTTCCTTGTCTGTTTTTTGGAATAGCTTAAGATTGATATTAACTCTTCTTCAAACGTTTGGTAGAATTTGCCTGTGAAGTTATCTGTTTTTGATTACAGACTCACTTTCTTTCCCGGTTATTGGCCTGTTCAGATTCTCTATTTCTTCTTGTTTCAGTTATGGTGGTATATATGTTTCTAAGAATTTATCCATTTCTCTAGGTTGTCCATTTTTTTTCATGTAGTTTTTCATAATATCCTTTTATGATTGCTTGTATTTCTGTGGTGTTGATTATTATTCCTCCTCTAAATTGTGATTGTATTTGAGTCCTTTCTTTTTTTTCTTCATAAATATAGCCAGAAATTTATCAATTTTCTACATTTTTTTTTCAAAAACCAGCTCCTGGTATCATGGATCTGTTCTATTGTATTTTTATTTTATATATCATTTATTTCTACTCTAATCTTTATTTTTTCCTTTATTCTGCTGGTTTCATATTATATTTGTTTTTCTTTTCTAGCTCCTTTAGTTGCAACGTTAGCTTATTTATATGACAGTTTTCCTGCCTTTTTTTAAAAAAAAATGTTTATTAGTTATTTCAGAGAGAGAAAGAGAGGAAAGAGACAATACCATGCAGGCTCTATGCTAACTGCAGAGCCTGATGTGGGACTCAAACTCATGAACTGTGAGTTTATGACCTGAGCCAAAATCATGAGTCAGACGCTTAACCAACTGTGCCACCCAGGTGACTAAGACAGTTTCCCCGCTTCTTGAGGTAGGCCTGTTTTTCTATCAAAATTTGCACTGAGTCACTAGTCTTATTATGTTTGATCCCGCAAAGCAGTGAGGTGGCTGGAGGCTGTGTGTGGGGTGGGAAAGTGCAAGGCTGGGTGAAGCTGAGCCTGGCATATGATGGTGTCTGGGGACACGAGGTTGAGCACGGTGCGGAGGTTGGGCCCCCTGTTGTGGCTGAGCATGGTGTGCAGTGACAACTAGGCACAAGATAGGTTCAATTAATACAATACCTGGAAAAAACATACAGCGAAGTCCATAATTACACTGCATACAAGAGCATATGCATTAGTTTTTTAATAAAAACAAGTATTTAAGACCCAGCTTAATTCTCTGGTTATACTTTAGGTGTATAAGCTACTCTTAGAATAAGCTGGCCAATTAGCATAAAGCCATAAACCCCAAACCAAGATAACTTAATCAGGGTTAAAAAGATATGTTATAGAAAAATATCTTTTTTGTTGTCTGGAAGCATTTTTGCTTATATTTATTCAAATTTCAGTCAATTGTATTAACCGGATGATCTGAGAAAAATTCATGTAAAATGATAAGGTACTTGTATGGAGAATTACACACTCCAGAGAATGAAATATTTCAAGTAGAAATAATTTTTGTATCATCATCATTATTGTCCTGACTTTTGTCACCGATGCCAAAATATTTCTGCCAAACAGGATACTCGTTTTAAGATTTTTACTGAAATTATCTTATTTGTTTCTAATATTTTCATAATTCTCTAATTTTTCAACCTAATCTTAGGGTGAGTATTTCTTAAGTGCTCATTTTTTAATGTAAATCATAAATATTTTATTGAAGATGCTATATGTATTTGCAGTGCACTATATATATGCACACACATATTACACTAGGCCTCATGGGGAGATAATAAATAAGACATATTTTCTAATATTATTTAAAGTTAGTACTATGATTTCAATAAAAGAGAAGAGAACCCTATAAGTTGCTAGTGTCAGAGGATAATTAATTCCAATGATCAAGCAAGCTTGGAAATCTGTACACAGTTCAGATAAAAGTTATAAAAGCTGGGTTTTGCTACATATAAAATTTTATTTTTTCTCATAAGTCTCACTCAAATCATAAAAAATATAGGAACAGGTTTTAAAATTTAAGGAGTGGTTGTGTAGCTGAACATGGGTTTGGAGTTTCTAGAATCTATATAACATATTAGTTTTTATTTTCATAACACTTCCCCTAAAGTCCCACTTGAGAAGAGTAGAAAAATGCATCAAATTTTGTAGTGTATCTCCAATATTACAACCATATTTTAGAGATACTGTAGGATGTTTTGTGTTTATTGAAGACACAGCTTCCTTAATGCTCATACTACATAGGTTTCTGTTCTTCCCTGTCACTCATTTCTACATTTGTTAGCTTCTGCTGCATTAGAAACTGACCTAAAACCTAGTGACTTTAAATAACTATTTTCTCAACACATAATTCCACAGGGCAGCAATTTGGACTGTCTTCATCTGGGTTGTTCTTTTAGTCTCAGGGACTCATTCTTGATTGCAGGTTGACTAAGGTATGGCCAGACAAGAATGGTCTCAGATGGGACAAAATATTTCTGTTCCATGTGGTCTCTTACCATCTAGTAGACAAGCTTGGACTGGTCTATATTTTGGCTGAGAAGAACTGTAAGAGAACAGGTAGAATCACTCAAGATTTTTGAAGCCTAGGCTCCAAACTGGCACATGATTTCTAATATTTTCAATACAATTCAAGGGGAAAGGAACAGACTTCTATTCTTGACTGGAAGATTGAAAGAGTTATAATTGTCAGTGACATAGATACAGGGAGAAATGAAAGACTGTAGTCACATCTGTAATCTCTTTTACCTGATCTTCAGTTTCCTTTTCCTCAGTCCCTCAAAACTTTTCCTTGCATTTATTTCCCAATCATCCATCATATCGACTGACATCAGTATGTCCATGTGGTGCTCTAAGTTCTCAGGATCTTAACCTCTTAATCACCAAAGACCTTCACCTCCATGCCACATTGGTCATATGTTGCCTTGACACATATTGGACCTATCCTATATTGGAACAGATCTACCTAGGAAATATTAGAAGTAAACACCCCATTTCCTTAAAAAATCCTCAATTCTTTTGTCTCTCATTATAACTTGACCCTTATTCATTGACAATCATGGCCTTTCTTGTAGGCCTTTAACACTTCTCACTTTATATCAGCTCCCTTCATATTTACTTCCTCTATTGCTTAGATTCTATGTTAAATCATTTTAATCACTGTTCTGGTCATATCTTCAACTTGTTTCAAAAATACATGTCCTGATAAAAGCAAGGACAATGATGAAGATGATATGAAAATTATTTCTACTTGATATATTTCATTCTCTAGGGTCCGTAGAAGTACGTTATCAGGCCATTACATTTTATACAAACTTTTCTCAGATCATCTTGTTACTACAATCAACAAACTTGCAGTTTAGGTGTTCTTCCTTAAAGAAACAAATATCCACAGGGAAAACTAATATTCAGCAGAACATTAGGGATAAAACTGGACTTGTAAAGCCACACAACTTAAAACAGGTTCTTTGCAGATTTAGCCTGTCCTGCTTTGCAGTTCATTCAATGATCTCTGCCACAGTAGTTGTTATTGTTCCGGATTATATGTATACATTTGTGTTTTTTTTCTTTATTGTGGTATTGTAGCTCAACCAGGACATTAGTAAAGCAAAGGAAGACTAAGCATATTTACAAAATGACATAGTAAAAAACAAAACAAAACAAAACTTTTCCTATGAGATTTTGGCACA
Organism: Panthera uncia; assembly: GCF_023721935.1. Classification (NCBI taxonomy): domain Eukaryota; kingdom Metazoa; phylum Chordata; class Mammalia; order Carnivora; family Felidae; genus Panthera; species Panthera uncia. Next base: position 33,099,741 of record NC_064809.1, read on the forward strand.
AAAATTTAAAACTGCAGTAGGAAAGTTTGATGTTTTCCACTTCACCTTCCTAAGCCTCCTACAATCCTAATCTCACCTCACTTACCTGGAAAAGCCTAACAAAGCACAGTAAATCTTTGGATATTTCCTGAGCCAGTAGTCATTTTTAACTTCTCAGAAATATAGGAACAAAATATTAAATACCTATAAAAAGTATATATAAAAACGCTGAGAATGAGTTTCTATTAATGGGGTCCAAGTGGTAAAATATGGCCTTTAAAAGGGAAAAAATGAATGTCCAAGTTACATCACCATAATTCAACGTGTTGCAATCCTCAGACTGGTGAAACTTTCTGGTTATACAAGTACAAAATCTCCTTGTAGAAAATGTATTTCAATTTCTTTCTCTGGTACTAAGTGCTACCAGGCATTCATTTAACTTTAAAAAATAAACACAATGTTTTTTTTTACTTCATTATTTTCTTTAAGTTTTGGAGTAAAAAAAAAAGTATTTAAAACAAAGAAGACAAGTTTATTAAAATTAAATTTTAATCCAGGTCACAGTGGTAATAAATTTTATACTCAATTTGAACAAAAATCTCCCAGTACATAAACATTCAATTGCCTATACTACAAGATCGGACATTATCCAGTTATATATTACATTTTTAAAAATATACTTGTTTACTTTTATTTAATTGCTGTTTTTAGTAAGTAGATACATAAAACATCATTGTCTAAAACAAAACAAACCAGCAAAGAAAATACAATAAAACAAAATGATATTTCCCCCCCATTCTACTGCTGCTTTCCCTTTATTACTTGGTGTCTTTTAAGTCTTGTTCAGCCTCTGAAGCAGAGCTATCATAGAAGGAAATGACAATGTATTAATGCTTACTCCACCATTGTTTGATGGAAGATTCATCTTAGGGATCGTATTTAGAAGAAATACTCCCTTTAAACTCTAATATGGCCAAAAAATGAGTCTCATGAGTCTCCAATGAAAAATAGAAAGGGGGCATTACAAGTAATCATTAGCTTAAAAATGGGCTACAATATATACTCCTGTGTTTTATTAACTATTTTGAACAGAAAATTTCTTTTTCAAATTAAGAATTTTTTCATTCACAATAATTATCAGTATCAACCTGAGAACAGTGTCTACATTGACAAATTCTGTCGTATTTGAACCAAAGTGACTTGGTTTGACTTTTTTTTTTCAAACTCTGGTCCAAGTACCACTTTTGTTGTAACTATTTGCAGATTGGGTTACAAAAAGTGACTCCTGAAGCAACAGCAGATTGGTTATTTATAACTTCTTGGTAAAGCCCAATGTGTGAGAGGGTAGGGATTTATTATAGGGAGAAATCTTTGTCAGAGTGTGGAAACCTAATCACTTGTGGCATCACTCCAGGTAATTTGTTTTTCAGATATTGTATTAAATTTTGCAGTGAGTTAGAAAGCCATCTGACCTGCCCTTCTATATTTGCATCAGGGCCTTCAGAATTATTGACTGATAAGTAAGTCACATAAGACAAAAACTCTACGATGGAGTGGCCCTCAATAAATGTTAGTTGAAGCTGTTAGAAAAAGGGTGGGAGGAGAAACAGATGTGTACAAGAAAAGAAAATTGTAAAGGAAATAAGAGAGTGATTAGGTGAATCACTTGTTCAAGTAGAATATGCAATGCAAAAACTGGATCAGTGATAGGGAGAATGAATAAATAGAAGTTTCTGCCATTATATAGGCAAAAAAATAGAGATATGTCTTTTATACTACTAAAAATAATAATCACACTCAAATTTATGCACTAAATTAAAAAATACAATGAAATGTGTATAATTGAAACTTAGAAATACAGGTAGTAGTTAGGACATGACTACTTATGGTTTCGTGACTTCCAAAGAGCTTTTATCAGAATTAGATTATCTATGAAACAAGCAAAAAAAAGTACTCAATAAAATATCTCATCATGTGAAAACTGACCTTGCTGCCACCCGATAACCTATTAGACACATGTAAACTAGAATCTAAAAGAAACATGATTAGGCTTGTACCAAAGCACCTCTTTGCAAAACTAGAGAATCCTTAAATCTTTCAAAAACCTAGTTACTTTTTTTCAAGTCTGTAAGTTCCATTATAGTGCACAGCATTGTGATTGCAATAAACAACTGTATTACATACCTAAAAGTTGGTAAGACTTCTTAAGTGATTCCCATCACAAAAGAAATGATAGTTTTGAAATAATGATATTGTGGTGGCAATCATATTGCAATATATAACTATATCAAATCACATTTCAAAATTTAACTTATGCAAGGTTGTATGTCAGTTATATTTCAATTGTTTAAAAAGGCCATTACTGCAGGAAGAATAGGGTGGGAGAGTAGACGGACACTAGGCTCACCTTTTCCCGTTAACATAACTAGACAACTATGAAATCATCCTAAATATCCCAGAAACCAACTTGAAGACTGACAGATAAAACACAACTAAAGGAAGAGAAGAGGTCATATAAAAGATAGGAAGTGTGACGATGTGGTTTAAGGGATATACAAAACATGGGTGCTGCAGAGGGAAGGGAGCTGTGATTGCAGAGAAGAGTAAGAAAGGAGCACACAGGGTAAGACCATAGGAAAACCTTTGTCCAAAACCATTGGATTGAAAAATGAGAAGGATTGAATTTTATGAGTTCTTGCAACCAGTGGTGTTAAAGTCTAGAGATTTAAAGGTCAGTTGTCTTGCCTGAGATAGAGTCTGGAGGACACTGCTGCTTCCGGACAGAAGGCAGGCAAATGACCCAGGGGTAGACACCACAAAAACAGTAATCTAAAGAGTACCATGGGCACACTGTGGAGACAATATTTGCTCTTCTTGGAGCCCATCCCTGAGAGAGAGCATTCATGGAGACAAGTCTCTAGGAGCAAAGGAGCTGGCTGGTGTCATTTTCCACCTCTGCTCCTCAGCATAAGCAGAGTCACCTTCTAGAAATAGCACAGCTCTGACACTGGCTGCCTACTTTCAGTCACCACATTCCACACCCTTTCACTCCTCTAGTACAACCCTTTTCAGTGTTATGGCAACCAAACCTACCCCCCAGAAGACCAGCAAAAACTCCTACAAATACCACATCTCCAAATCAGAAAGTTTTGTGAGACCTCAGTTCTGGTAGAAGAGGCGTAAGGTATCATTTCACAAGTAGACCAGGGCACAGCTAGTAAAAAAAAAAAAAAAAAAAATGTCACATTCAAGCCAGGGAACAAACACTGCCTACAGTAAGCAAGGAATGCTTCTGCAGATTACAGGCCTGGAGGATATAGTATACAAAACACAACAGAAGGACATATATGGCACATAATCCATGACGTGCCAAGCCCTGTACACTACATAATTTCTTCATTATAAGGTTATTACTTTCAGGAAAAGAGACATAACTGGATTTTCTAACACAGAGAAGGCAGAGACATATTCAAAATGCTATGAAGAAGGAATTTGTTCCATTTATCCCAAATGAAAGAATAAGACCATTGCCAGTGAAATAAGTAAAATAGATATAAGTAACGACTGATGGAGAATTTAAAACACCAATCATAAGGATTTTCATTGGGTTTGAGAAAACAATAGAAGACTCACTAAAACTGTTACCACAGAGATAAAAGTGTTAAAAAAAATCAGAGATGAAGAGTGCAATAAATGGGATGGAAACAGTCTTAATGCAGTAAATGGCAGGACTGAAGAAGTAAAGGAAAAAATTAGTGAGCAAGAGGACAAAGTAATGGAAAGTAATGAAGCTGAACAAAAGAGAGAAAGACAAATTATTCAACACGAGATTAGACTTAGGGAACTCAGTGACTCCATAAAACATCATAATAGTCTTATTACAGGAATCACTGTAGAAGAATGAGAAAAGGGAGCAGAAATTTTATTTGAGAAAACAATACCTGAAAACTGCCCTAATTGGAAGGAAACAGACAATCAAATAAAGGAGGCACAGAGAACGCCCATCAAAATCAAAAAAGTAATGAAATATGCAAAATATAGTGATAAAAAATTTAAAGGAAGCAAGACAAAGTATGTCCTTAATTTACAAAACACATAAAGCTAGCTGGAAATTTCTCAACAGCAAGTCAGAAATGAGGGTCACGATATATTCAACGTGTTAAATGGGAAAAAAATCTGTAGCTAAGAATATTCTATACAAAAATATTTTCACTCAGTATAGGACAGATAAAGAGTTTTCCAGAGAAAAAAAACTAAAGGAATTTTTGACCACTAAAACCAACCATGCAAGAAATTTTAAAGGAGCTTTCTGGAGTGCAAAACAAAAAGTGACAAAGACAGGAAAGGATCAGAGAAAACCTCCAAAACAAAGAAGAAACATCTTACAAAATGGAAATAAATACATATCTATCAATAATTACTTTGAATGTAAATGGACAAAAATTCCTATCAAATTCCTATAAGCTTTAACAAAAAAAATTTTTTTTTTAATTTTAAAAATACATGGGAGCAAATGAAAATGAAAAC